>NC_136894.1:24883831-24918831 GCF_949152265.1 Phoxinus phoxinus | reverse complement strand
TGTTTTACTGAGCTCACTGTAGTGCATTCTAGGATTAGAATTTAGCCAAAACGAAATATTTTGAAGACAGTATAATGCTGGAACATTCTACATACACATATGCAGCATAATGAGTTTGCCGTACACCATATAGGAAAGCACAGGCCCTGATAATTTCCCATATAATCATTGACTAATTATGAGGTTGACATCAGGAACCTGATTCGTGTGCTTGATGTTGAGTAATGTCATGAGGAAGATGTGTGTTCTGGGGAAGATATATTGTTACCTGTCCTGTCTGGTTTACCTGTTATGGCATACAGCTGTTGCAGACGTCACACACGTCACTTTCAGGAACAAACTGGATTGAACTAGGAGGATGAAGGTGGTGCAGTCCAACAAATCCTGGTGGATATGTGTCATCTGTTTCAGAGAAGTGAGCAAAGCTAGAGTGTGTTTGTGCAATACACCTATTAGAAAGTGCGGATTTCATTATATCCTGCCATTGATGGTATAAGTAAAACATGTAGATCTTATAGATCTTAAAATTAAATTTAAGATTGTATTGCAAAGTAAAATTTGTGAACAACGACCAGTTGTTTCTGTTTTTGTGTGTGTTGTAGAATATTTATAGTTTGACACTGTCAAATTAAGTTAAATTAGAGGTAAAGTTTTATAAACCTGAAGAGGAAACTTGAAAATGAACTAACATACCATAAAACATGATTTAGAAGTGATGGAATAGGCCCGTAAAAAGCATAACAGTATCAAAATGAAAAGAGCTAAAAGCTTTCTTAAGTTACTAATTGTATGCCTTTTAAAGTGTTTCTATTTGTTGTTTAGTTCGGATCATTATTAAAAGGAGAGATAGAGGAGACTTGAGCCCCATGATTTGTTCTGTGAGAGGTACATGAATTATGTATTAGCATTCAGCAGAAGTAACTGCTGTTTTGACAAGAGTGCTAAAATGCCCGCTGGCTCTTCTTGAATCTGTCAACAGACGGTGTGTGTATTGTGCAATACACAATCACAAGTGTGTATGTGTGATCGTGAAACTAGATTGAAGATGTGAGGTGCACACAAGACATTTACTATGAAAAATGATTTTCTAAATAAGCATGGACAGCAAACTACTTTTTTTTTTTACATTACATATCCAAATATGCATACTTCCCTGCTATATTGTGCAAAAAGTAGCATGTCAAATGAGAAGACTATTCAAATACACATTGAACAACACCCATGCCAAAATAATAGGCTGCTTTAGTGTTTAAGAAGAAGTTAATCAAATTAAGTCAAGTAGTTCGAACACTGCATTTAATTTTAGCCTATATTAGGAGCAAATGATTTGTTTGACTCTTCTCTGTTGGAGGTTAATCAATTGTATTTAGCTAATTTATCAGTATCAATTGTATAAACTAGAGAAAACAAATGAAGACAGACCAAATTGGATTGACTAAAGACTAGTCTAACTTGCATTTCGAGTCTGTGTGAAAGTGTCAATGGCTTGTTCTTGGAAACTTTTGTTGATTGTGGAAGATGAAAGCATTTATACCCTAAGTGTTAAAGGGGGCATTTCGAACATCTATAGCACTCAAGTTCGCTCGTATAATCCAATCAGAACGCGATGTCCTTTGACTGTCCGGGAGGGAATCGATATTAAACTTTTATTAGAAATCATTTGGTGTTCCATAGCCATGTCAGGTTTCCGAGAAAACTAAATTACAGTATATATATTTAGGATAAATGGTAACAATCGATTCCACAACCTCAGTCTGAGCTACAAACTACAGTACATCTGTAGAGGGCGATCGACTGCTTCTCCGTTGTAGGGAAGAAAGCCTGTCAGATGATTGGCTGTTGGAAATGTAGGCGTGGCTTGTGCGAAGGTCTTTCTACAAAACCAAAATGCGGCGCAAAGAAAGTTTCATTCAGCACTGACTAGATAGATAACAGACGCAGAACTCTTGAGTTATATTGTCAATCTTTGTAGCGCTGAGTACAAACCGCATATTAACTATCTTAAGAGCAGTTTATATCAACACGGCTCTACGGGAACAGGGCTTTAGAAGAAACGTTAGCCTGCCTATTGCTGGTTATTTTCTTAATTTGGATTGAATCACAGAGGGTCTATAATGGATCTGGTGTGGCTTTTATTCATCGCAGCGAGTATGTGCGCTTTGCTCGTCTCTGCTGAGAGACACACTGTTTTCTGGAATAGTACCAACCCTAAGTAAGTAGGCTAAAGTACTTTTTTTAACCACGTTTCATTGTAAAATACTTTTTCATTATAATGTTGTGATAGTGCTTAATGTTTACGTTGAAACGCTGAGTTAGTTATTTTTTTTATTTTATTTTTGCGAACTCAAGCATAATTTGGCTTTTGTTTGTTTACTTTTATTGTTTAGCCTATGTAAATTGTCATAACTTTTTCCTCAATGTGTGAATGTTTCTTTGCAGCTTAATGCGGGTTAAAACAAAATTATGGTCAGTGTATTTGGTAGGTCTGCAGAATTGGAGACTCGTGCTTGTTTACATTATGGATGCGTTTTGACGTTGCGGTGTTACATCTTTACCTGTAACAGATTGCATAATCCTGGCACTCTTATTGCATCATAATCTCTCTACTAGCCTACCCATCACCGGAATGTTTGTTTACCTGTCCTGTGTACATGTGATCCGGAATTAAATCTGCCTCTAAGGCGAATTGATGCTTGCTGGGTGTGTGCTCTATGCTCGTTCTCGTAGTAATAGTAGCAAGTTATGGTTTTCTTTTGGCAATATTAATTTAATGTAAACTCAACAATAAGGTAGGCTACCCTCACGGTCTTGCCATATAGGCTATATTTGGTGTTGTTAATTTTTCGTGAATTGGGAAAAAAAACAAGACTGAATCGAGAAAAACGAGGAAACTTCCAGGAGTGTTTTGCTTTTTTGACGTGTGTGGTTATGAGTCAGGTGTTGAAATAGGTGCTGACTGCTGAGTGACTTCCGATGACTGATTCGCGCAGAGCTGATGACTAGAGATGGGATTGCAAAACTCGAATTGCCAATACGAGGCATAAGCGAACGAATCAATCCGGGATGTTTGTAAAGATTCGGTTGAACCGAGTCACCGAGCGTTTGCGATGGGCTGAAAGGAGAACTTTGTTTCAGAGTAAACAATGCAAGGTGGTATCTATTTTCCAGCTAGTAGGAAATATGTCACAACAAACTCTTACAAAATAGAGTAGGCCTATGTAACTAAATACAGCAATATTTAACCAAATATTAAACCACAGAGAGCATATTAATTTTCTTGCATGGACTTCTGAGAACACTTTTGAGTGATGACTCAAAGTCGTCCATGATTTTAAACCTGTTCACTGAAACGAACCGATTCGTCCAAATGAATCAGATTTCTGAAAGCTAAAGCTGGCAAATAAGATAAGTAAATAAGTCATGATTTAGTCATTTTTGAACAATTGGTGTTAATATTATATTTCAAGAGCCTGAAGGGATTAGTGTAGAAATGCTGATAACAGAAAAAGACCGAAAAGAATTAGAGCATCTGCTCCACACACTCTCTCTCTCTCTCTCTCTCTCTCTCTCTCTCTCTCTCTCTCTCTCTCTCTCTCTCTCTCTCTCTCTCTCTCTCTCTCTCTCTCTCTCTCTCACACACACACACACACACACACACACACACACACACACACACACACACACACACACACACACACACACTTAACCCATCCACTCTTCTTAGAACAATAAGCGTTTGCTTCAGCAGATGTAATGATTGCGTCAATGTCCAAACAACAGTGATCATTTTAGTGCCTGTGTAATCCACACACTTACTATTTTTATTCCACATCTTAATCTTTCCCCCTCTCTCTCTCCCTCTCTGTGATCTAATCCTGTTTTCATAGAAGTACTAGAGGGGTTGGGGGAGATGCTTTCTTTTTTTTCTGCCTTTTCTGCACTTTTTTCTGCATTTCCTTCTTTCAACCCCATGAAAGAAATATAGTCTGGTAAATATATCGTGTGTGTGTGTGTGTGTGTGTGTGTGTGTGTGTGTGTGTGTGTGTGTGTGTGTGTGTGTGTGTGTGTGTGTGTGTGTGTGTGTGTGTGTGTGTGTGTGTGTGTGTGTGTGTGTGTGTGTGTGTGTGTGTGTGTGTGTGTGTAAGCCTTGGGGGAAGGATGACTCTAGGGTCGACAGACCACTGCAGCTGAGCACGTTTTGTTTTTCAGCATGAGAGGTGATTCTGAGTCAGGTCGTGTGTGTCAACGCGCATGTTTGAATTTGTTGGTGCATGTTCTTGATGTGCTTGCAGCTGCTTGCTGAAACACATGTGTTGTAGTGTTGCTCACGGTCGATAGTTGATCAACTGGAAGGTGTGTTTCAGTGGGAGCTGGTTAAGGAGTGTCCTGGTGAGCAGTTGTAACTCAGCACTTGTTTATGATTCACTGACTCACTCATATATTTATTAACCAAACTTCCTCTGTGCACCATTAAATTCTCTGTGCACTCTTGAGTGTGTTTTTCTCTGTTTAAAGGGGGGGTACAATGGTGTTTCATGTATTCAGAGTTGTTTACCGTGTTAAAGAGATGGATTCTCATGCTAATAATGGCCAAAGTTTGAAAAGTTATTTTGAACGAATAACAGAGAATTTCTGTGCTGAAAATCATACTTCCGGATTGCAACACGTTTCGGCTGTTTTTTTTCTATCGTAGATCTAATGACGTAGACCAGAGTGGAACTCCTTATATGAGCATTGCTCTCGGAAAAGCGCGTTCACGCACACGTCGACCAGAGGAGAGAAAGACCGCGCTCATCGACGCGCTACTACCGGAAATCATCATCAGCAGCACTAAATAGGAATGGTTGATGTCAAGAATGTCTCCAAAAAAGTGTGTTTTGGGATGTGAGGGAAAGTTTACCTTGTTCAGCTTCCCAAAGAACCCAGTGTTACTGGAACAGTGGATGCAGTTTGTATTTCCGGGACAGCAAAGGAGTGTGGCAAGTGCGGTTTTGTGTTCTGGTCATTTCAGTGACGAATGTTTTATTAACAAGGCCCAGGTTGCTGGATTTGCAAACCAAATACTATATAGTAATATGGCCTACCGCACCACGATCGATAATAAGCAAACCTTCCCGGGCGCTCCCGCTTGACTCTATAGCTCCGCCCACGCCCAGAATCAAGGACCTCGGCTTTTTCCGGTTAGAATCGGAAAGCTGTATTTTTATTTTATAAATATGATGAAACTAAAGACTTTTTGGAGATATGAAGGACGCACTATTACTCTATAGGTACTCAAGATTAACATGAGATTGACTGAAACTAAGTATTTTACCCCCCCTTTAACCATTTGGAAGTACAACTATATGACTTGTAATTCATTAAAGGAATGGTTTACCCAAAAATTATTTATTCGTATTGTTGCAAGCAGAAAGCGACGGAAAGCAGTGCACCATCATTATATGAATATATATCATAATAGAGCTCCAAACGACTCCAAGATTTCTAAAGTCACATGATAGCTTTGTGTGAGGAACAGAACGAGTCATTACTCACTGAAAATGTGCCCTAGATTTCTTTGGCATGTTAATGGAAATTCATGAGATGAAGACAAAGTCCAATTCATGAACAATTCATTCTTTTAAGTGGAATCTTTTCAATGTTCAATCAGTTTATCCAGTTCAAAAAAACTTGTTTGTTCATGAATCACATTCAACTCTGGTCCTAATTATTTTTTGTGTGTGTGTGAATAACGTCTAAAATTTAGTTTTGTTTTTCTCTTAAGCTACTATGACATCAGAAGATTTGGAATATAGTACATAATGCACCTTAACCACTTTTATGATCCTTTTTTTATTGTTTTATGATTTTGAAGCTTGAAAGCTCCAGTCCTCATTTATTGTAATAGAAGACTACACTGTTCACAATTTTTTTCCTTTTATGTACCATGTAAGGACAAGAGAGAAAGTAAAAAAAATGACAGAAATTTCATTTTGTTGAGTGAACTAATCTTTTAATATTACTCATGAATGCTAAAACTTTTTTCTGTAATTGTTGTTCTTGTTATTTTATCATCACTCAAAGGCTTATAGAGATTTCTTCTCTTTCTGTATCTTTCTTCTGTCTCTTTTCCTCTTTCTTTGGCTTCTCTCTCTCTCTCTCCTACAGTACCTGTCCTTCCCAAACCTCCTCCCTTTCCTCTGGCTGCGTGCCCCGTACCGCATGGTTAACTGGCACAAAGTTCAACCTCTCCTCCTTTTCTTTAACTCTTTCCCTCTATCGTTTCGCTCTGCCCCGATCCCATCAGTACCCCAAAACTCTCCAACCTCCTCACATTTTTGTTTCTTCTCCGCTTGTCCACGATCACCCCATTGTGTTACTGTTTCACCCTTGTAAAAAGGCCTTTTACATGGTTTAATTCAGCCAGAAACGGGGCTTTCTTGGTTTTCTACCAAAAATGTCCCATTCACTTGTGTTTTTACCAGGGAACGGGGCTTTTTGCTTGTGGGGTTTTGCCAGCTAAGTGCTTTTTTGTTATACGTTCCAGCCAAATTAGCACGCTCCCACCACAGATCTGCAACGGAACAAAACCAGGGGCTAGTGTGACCAATTGCGGGGCAGAGTTCACAGCCGAAATGAAGTGCCATTCATGTGGTGTGTCTGCCACTGTGCGCGTCTGTAGATGTGTGCGGAGAGGAGAAGTGGAGATAGAAACCGGTGATAAAGTGCCATTTTGCTTTTGTCTACATGTCACTTAGCATTAAACTCATCAGATCTGCGTGTGTGTGTTACACTGACAGTGAGAGAGTGAGTGATGAAGTGCCATTCACTCTCTGTAGTCTGTCACTCTCTGGTGGCCTTCAAATAGGGAGCCGCCACTCGAGCCCACCTCTCTCCCGATCTCCTGTCTGGCTTCTCCCTCGTTCCCTCCACCTTTTATCTCAGCCGTACACGCCAGTGCTTTTCATCCTTTTATTCGGTTCCTGTCCTTATTTCCTTTCCCTCTGTGAAAGAAGGAAGAAAAAAGAGGTGTTGAATTTTTTTCCTTTGCCTTTCTTTAACGGTTTTGGCAGCCATAAACACCAGTCTGTCTCGCTCCCCTTTTCTCCTCCCTTTCACCTTCTTCATGCCTATTCCGTCCATTCTCTGACTCTGAATTCCGCGATATCCACAGAATTCAAATGGCCGTCATTCACAAAGCTCTACAGATTCTTGCCCATTGAGTGTTTGTTTTGTTGCTAGTTTAGTGCAGAAATGAAAATGGTCATTGTTTACTCATGTCCATAGGCGCCAATCCCATGAGTGATTGGGGGGCTCAAGCACCCACAGAAAAACACAAGATAGTCTCCATTCATTTTAACCAATTGTAAATTGATTGAGATCTGATTCTCACATTGGGTCCCGGCTGGTCGTGATACACACAATTCTACTATCATATATTTAGCATTGCAACATAACAACCTGACATAAATGATAACCCATAAATGGGTTGCACAATGATAAGTTGCATTTTAAGTGATTAACTCCATAGTCATCAGCAGGGGTGTATCCTGGCATAGGCAATATAGGCAGCCATCTAGGGTGGCATGGGACACTATAAAGGGGACATGCAGCTTCATGGAGTATGGACACCAACAGGCAGAAACATAAATCGGCACTTAAGTCATTCAAAATCCATATGACTTACTTCAAAAAACAAATGAAGATCAAGGAATTACTATATTTGTTGAGCTCTAAGTTATGTTTCTTTATGTTTTATAAAGCATGAAAGTTTTGGGTGAATTGACTTTCAATGGAGTGACCAAAATCTCTCAGATTTCATTAAAAATATTGTGATTTATGTTTCGAAGATGAAAAACAAACATTTGACACTAACACATTTTTAAGATAAATAAACCCATTCTGCAGAATTGACCTCTTCATTCCCTCCATCCCTTCTCCAGATTGTAATCAGCTTTTAATCTGTCGTCTTGTGAACTGAATTTGGCTTTTTTGCGCTGATTGCTGAACCATGATAATCTTTTCCAGCAGAGTCCTCGTCCGTTCAGGCTCTTACATACACAGGCAGAGGTGTTTACTTTAGTAATTACTTACATAATGTATAACAAATTGTATGATATTTGTCCAATCATGAGGGATTTGCCATATTGTGATTTACAAACCTGAGTGAGCAAGTGCACTCTGTCCAAAGGTTCAGGAGACGGCCTTTTCCCTCGTTAAGCTTGAGTTTCCTGGCCAAATGTTTTCCCGGGAAAATGGCACATCCTGCACGTACAATAAACAATACCTTTCTCACACACTCGCGCACGCAAGCAACCCGCTTCTTACACAAGTCTCAGATACACACTTCCTCGTACACACGCATACTCTTTGAATTATAATTCACACGAGTTAAAGGGCTTGGGAAAGTGTTAGTTTTGTCTACGGCTCAGTATCAAGAAAACACGTGCCTTTACGCCCATCTCTCCCATTTGTCCCTCACTACTTTCCCACACACATCGTCTTAGATATTTGTTCATTACACCTGCAGTAAATAATACTGTTATCTTTCTGTTATATCGTGCAGTGCTGTCACAGCATTTCATGGACTTATGATTCCCAGAATTGTTCTTCCTTCTCACAGTCATTCCTTTTCCTCCCTTTCAACTTATTCTTGAACATCTTTGATTTATCTTAAATGTTTAATCAGTTCCTTTCATATTTTTAGAACACATGTCCAGCCGAATGTATCTGAAGGTGTATTTAACCGCTTATTACAATCATACGCTAAGTATTTGTCAGGAATGTGTTATGTTTGCACGTGTATATGTGTTGTGTTAGGATCTTGTTGTCACAATCTCAACCCCATGAGTTTTTTTGTCTCCGGCACTCTTGTTGTTTGTACTGTTCTTGAATGGTCTGGTTTTTAAGGTGAAGGTCCATTCCCACGACACGTTGCACGCATTTTATTACAACACGGTGCGAGAGGCCACTCCCCCTGATGGATGGTTAATGCTTAAACAATACAAGGAACTACTGAATACATTTTCATAGCGATATGAGTTTCCCTTCACACTGACTGCTCCCCTGTTTCTAATTATTTATGTAATTTATTTATCTATGAGAGGATTTCAGAGCTGGGCAGAGCCAATTGGTACAGTTGACCAGTCTAGTTAAGTGTTAGTTAGTGTGACAGATCGGACAAAATGAATTAGACGAAGGCAGCTTTTAACACACCACCATACCAATTAAGAGTTTAGGAATGTAGCTTATGTTATTATACACACCTTAGATTGTCAGATATATTTGGTTTAAAAAAAATGGTGAAACATTGCATTTTTCGAGTAGATCTTTATCACATGCCATTTCTTTACAAACGAGAAAAGAGTTCAGTCATTTGAGAAAGCAAATCTGACAACTTGATCAGTGGTGCTGAGAGACAAAAGAAAGATTGAGCGATTTGAAGGGACAGAAAAAAAAAGATTGATGTGGATAAGATGAATGTAAACAAGATGGATTGAAAAAACCCCAGTGTGTAATATTGTCTTGAAATGGGGGAACCGGTCGATTTTGGTTGCCATGGCAGTCGCAAAAGGGCCAGAGTTAGTGTCCACAAACGCAGGTCACTAACCAACATACCGTGAATTCCAGCGAGACTGTTTATGATTGGTTGAGAGCGCCTTGGGGGCGGGGTCGCATGGAGAATGAATGGGGGATCAAACAGGCTTATTGAGTGCTGAGAGACAAACCGAGGGAGTGGACAGAGATGGATGGATAGAAGAAAAGATGAAAGAACAGGACTGGTCCGAGTCGGGGCAAGGACAAGCACAAGAGCCGGCTGCGGTTTTGGTGTATCAAAGGATTTTTTGCTTTTTTCCTTTCTTCACATTCTTTATCTCTCTTACACCTGCACAGTATAAAGCTTTTTTTTAGTTTTTTTTTATAGACAATTTTTTTTCTTTCCAGTACAAACTGCCACACCAACTCCTTTCCCTTTTTCCTTCTATCACTCTCTTTCTATCTCCCGCCAACCTTTGTTGCATTTCCAACCAAACCACTCCACTGTAACGCTCCAACTGGGTTTCAGAACAATACAGAGCTTGCTATGGGCCCCTCATCTCTCTCTCTCTTTCTGCTTGCATTAAACTGAATGAGGCCCCTGGCCCCTCGGCAACCTAGGCCGGGTAATCCCGGAGCACAGAGCACCCGATGATCCTGCCGCACTGCATTCCGAACCAGTCACCCAGAACAACAGAGCCTGCATTAGCACTGAATTAAAACGGCAGAGGTTTCAGAGGCTAATGACAGTCATTTAGCCAGCAAACGCAGGTGTGAGGGCTATAGTGAAGGATGGATATTTGAACAGATCCGGTGGTCAGAATTTCGTTAATTACCGTTTAGACTGTAGTATCAGGTGGTGAAAGCTACAAAAGATCACAGATCGGATGACAGGGATGTTGGTGGGCTTATTGTTGGAGAATGTGTTTGTGTTTGAATACACCAGACCTTCCCTTTTAAACAGGTGAATGTGGAAAGAATGTTAACTTGTGCATTTCCTAGAGTATTAACCAACATCCCTGCTTCTGTGTGTGTGTTATAAGTGTGTGTTAAGGTCTGCACTGCTGACTGCGAGCATTTCCTCAACCCCTCACCCCCCACTGATCATCCCCCCTTTCTCTGAGCTCCAACATTCCAGCGAGTGATAGAGTGTTGAAATGAGAGAGGGAGAGGGAGGAGAGACCAATTGATAGACAGACTTAGAGGGGGTAAAAAAGAACAACAACGACAAAACTTTGAACTAAAGATTAAGAGACCTGAGATTAACCCTACAGTTGCCCATTTGGCATCAGGTCAGTTCTATTGGCTGAGAATTCCACTGATTTTTACAGGAAGATGAGTTCAGAATTAAAGAACTTCAGCTATTCACATTTTACGGTAAGCACGGACGTGACTCACAAGCACCCGCATCCGTCCGCCAAGTTTCAGTCTTCATTAATGAAGCATAGAGTTCATTCATTTATTCACATTTTCACTCTAATAATAAACTCCACAATCTAATAATCTGTCTATAACCATTTTTTGTAGAGTTAGATTTTTTTTTATCAATTTGTCACTGCTTTGGCAATACATGGATAATACTAATAAAGCATAGTAATTTACGTTTAAGACTAAGATAACTTTTTTTTTAAACCTTATAACCATTATCAAGCCTCTTTTGAAGCCCAGGACAAAGCATAAATGATTTAAGTTCATCTATGGATGCTCAAGATGAAGTTGAGCCCAGTATGTGTGATGAATGATGCAAGAATGAGCGAATGGCATTACTGTATGAATTAAGGCATTGATAAAGTAACTGTAGCATTTGAAAGGACACTGGCGTAGGGAGCACCCGCTGACCCCTGTATTGAGACAGAGTCCATCCCCCACTGCTTTCTCCCACCCTCCCCACTGACTCCCAGCCCCCGGAGGCTGAGGGGGGGAGCAGCATAATTGCCCCCCTCTGGGACCACTTTAATTCCAGTCTTTGTGTTTTAATTGCCCCCCCTCCCGACCCCTTTTTGATGAACACATTGGGGCCATACCACAAACAGATTTTAATCAGGGCTTTAACGGGGTGTGTGTGTGTGTGTGCTGGTGCACCAGATGACTGCTCCCAAGCATCTGGTGACAGCAGTTAAAGAATGTGAGACGTAAATTATTATTGGCGGTGAGGTACATTTGCTTCATTCATCAAACAAAGATGCATCAGTATGTGACTGCTGTACACAGCCACCAGAGAATTGAAGTGTGTGGCCGGGAGTGCTAAGTTTGGCTTTATGTGTAGCGCTGTGTGTGTGTTTGGGATCTGCAGTGAGTGAAAGCAGCAGGCCAATTAGAAGGGCTGTATGTGTGTGTAAGACTAGAAGGGGTCTGGAGCCAGATCGTCTGTCCTAAGACCAAGGGGTCCCCCCCCCATCAACAAACAAGAAAAGGAGAGAGCGGGAGAGACTCAGCAGACTTTGATCATCGACCAGACGTGTGGATGTTGTCACACACACCGACAGAAACGCCCATTCTGGGAAATAACGCTACTGGCATTTACAGCAGACAGGGAGGAAAACTGAAATTCTCCAGAATCTAGGAGGATCGCAGTTAGTGTCTATGATGCTCATGTTGGCCCTTGAGATGTTTGTGATCCAGTATTTCAATAATTCAACTGATACTTTACAACACTCCTTCATTATAAGTAATGGCGATGTTTCCAGATGGAAACTGTAAGTTTAGATGATTTACATTTAGAAGTCACACAATTCAAGGTATCAATCACATCCTTAAGGTAACCCGTGTAATTTACAAATATGTGTAGTATCTATCCAATCAACCAATAGAAAGAACCAAGACCCCACCCAACATTTAGTCCCCCGCTAGTCCTTTTTACTCTGATGTACGTCACAATACGGAAGAAAATATTTGTCCCTACTTCTGTTTCATCATGGCTTTAAGGGCTATGAAGCACCACTCACAAAACTAAACATTTAATAACAAATCTTAGACTGCAAAAAAAAGTCGACTCAACAAGAGAGAGTTGCTTTTGAGAATATGAGAAGTGAACCTGATCACCATCCAAAAAGTTGCGCCCGGGGAGCCCAAAAAAGGTTTTATAGCTGATTTTAGACCTGGCTGATGTTGAGCTCATAATGAAAATGTCTGAACCTGAGCTGAGCTCAGAAACGAACATATGGAAGCTAAAGTGGCATCCGATGATGGATGGATGTATAAATAAACGAGGGCTTTCTTTCTACCTCTGGCATTCTTCTATCAGTGGGCAGCACATAAACAGAGATAGCACACTGCCAGAAGAGCTACAGGAGCAGAACTAAGAATGAAGCAAATGCTGGAGAGCGGGAGGGAATGGAGAGAAGCAGACAGGCAGACTGTCTCCGCCGCCTCCCTCCGTGTGTCAAATGAAAGGGAGAAGTGTGGCGTAGACTGGGTGTGTATGACTCCGTCAGCCGGAGTGCGTGTGTTTATCTGTAATGAGTAAGGGAGTGTTGACGAAACGCAGATTTATTTCTCTATTTGTGTTTGTGATTCTGAGCGTGTGTTTCTTCAGATAGTCAATAGTCATCACCTGGTAATGCAACCTGACAGATTGCAAATGTCTGCACAAATAAGACTCTGCTCTCACGAGGCGAGCGAGATCAATACATAGCAAACATTCACGCCAATATGTCCATGTTCCTGCCATTTTCACCAGTTCTGACCTATTCTCTGTGTACGGACCAGCATGCGGTTCGATCAATGAACCGATGTTTAGAATAATCTATAATCATGCATCTGTCCCGGCTCTTCTTCTGCAAAGAAATCAACACACTCATCTGTCTTTCCATTGTTCGCATTTTTTGGCTTTTCTTCCCCTCCGCCATCCCTTTGTGATTTGCCGTCTGGTCGTCTTTGAGATGGTATTGTAGATCAATGCAAGGGCAATTGAAAATGTGATTGCATCAGGCTTGGCATTCAAGTCACTCGCTCTTTGAAAGTTCTCTAAATGAAGAATTCATGTCACCACTGAGAGTGATATCGCTGGAGTTATTCTCGTTTTCTTGCTGCCAATCTAGATGATCTTGTCTCCCAGAATTGAGTTTTAAAGCTTATTTATGTATTTGCTTTATTGCATTGCTCTTTTACAAAAAATATTTATGAAATCCATCTTATTCTTTCAGGTTCCGATGGAACAGCTATGCAGTTGAGGTACACCTGAACGACTACCTAGACATCGTGTGCCCTCACTACCCACTGGGCGAAGTGCCGTCACAGGATGCCGAGCGCTACGTGCTCTACATGGTGGAACGTGAAGACTATGACTCCTGCCGTCCACAATCTTACGACCAGATGCGCTGGGAATGCGGCCACCCTTTCGCCCCTCACGCACCCGAAAAGTTCTCCGAGAAGTTCCAGCGCTTCACTCCATTCACTCTGGGAAAAGAGTTCCGACAGGGCGAGAGCTACTACTACATCTGTGAGTACAGCCCTTTAAAAGTCAGCTTGCACTTAAGCAATGAATGTGAACATTTATAGTGGATCGTTTTGAAGAATGGTTAGGGGTGGAAATGTTTTTGAACATCTGAAAACCGGTTATAGATTTATTGCCCCACAAACCATGCACTGAATGCTAAGTCTGTGAGTCATATTTGAGCCCTTCTTTTGCACCACAGTAATGAATACATTTCAATTTGTGTTGCGGACTGCTAAACTGGCAGCAGAACCGCTACGTGTCTTTCTGGCATCCCCACGGGCTATCCTTGGGGACTTTGGGCTGTCGGAAACACAAGGAGCGCAATTCAGCGAGCATGTGGACTAGTATATGGAGGTCTAGAATTAACAATGGTGAAATTTGACAACCCAATATAGACCGTTCTAGGAAAGCGTACTTCTAAAAAGGCTAATTCTGCTAAGACTGTAAAGTTAAGGGTGGAATGTTTGATAGATAAAATGCATTAGATCCGCTTTGATGGTGTGGAAAGATCACAAAGATGTCAGTTTAAACTCCAACACCTTTACAGTGTTTTTTAAAAGCACAACTAAACCCAATTTTCTCAACTTTTTTACTTTTTGTCAATGGATTTGCAGCTCTGCCACAGTGTAAACTCTAGTGTGTAGGTGCCTTAAGAATTAGAGTACAGTTCCACCACTGTCGTAAAATAGATCAGACACAGGTCACAGGTCCAGGTGGCTGCTAAAGAGAAGTGGATTAGCCACTACACGTCTAACACTATTAACCTCCTTTCTAATTAACCTGTCTGCTAACCATTTACCTCCCTATTATCCTTTTATCTTCCTCTATCCTGACGGCCTTCTCTTTTTTTGCTTTGCAGCCAAACCACTGCACCACCACGGAGAGGAGTGTATGAGACTCAGATTAGACGTCGTTGCTAATGATGGTGAGTATCGCCGCCCTGGTGGCGTGTAGTTGAACTGGCAGATCTTAAAACTGCACATATTTCGCATTTCAGTTGATCTGTGTATTCACTGGTGTTTTCTTCCATTCAGGTTCTCAAGAAGCCAGGGTTGGCACAGGAAGTGGATCTAAGGTGGGCACAGGGGGAGGAGCTCACACACCGTCTAATCGGTTACCAGCAGGTACAGTCACATCGATTTAAGTTTTAAGGGGATAGTTCACCCAAAACTGACAATTCTGTCATTAATTACTCACCCTCATGTCGTTCCATACCTGTAAGACTTCCGTTCATCTTCGGAACACAGATCTGAGAGCTATCTGTCCCTCCATTGACCATCCATGCAACTACCACTTTGGCACTTCAAAAAGTTAATAAAGACATCTTAAAACTAATCCATATGAATCAAGTGGTTTAATTAAAATGTTGATCTCTTTGTGAACATTTTGAAGTGTCAAAGTGGTAGTTGCGTAGCTACTGGAGAGACAGAAAGCTAATTTAATCAAAAAGAAATTTAATTTGTGTTCCGAAGATGAGCGAAAGTCTTTGGAACAACATGAGTGAGTATAATAAATGACAGAATTTTCATTTTTGGGTGAACTAACCCTTTAAAACTATTGTTATTAATGGCCTTGGATAATGTTTCTGGGCTTATCTTTGTATACCATCTCCAACAACTAAAAACTGAAATATCTAATATATTATTTCCATGTTACAGATGATCCTGTTGTTGCTCTTCCTGAAGTGCAGCAAAGCAAGCGGACAAACTCCGCCATTTCAGGAGCATCCTGGACTGTTCTCACAACCTTACTCCCCCTTTTATTGTTGTTGGTCTTACAGTGAGATGAACACTGGACTCAATTTCACTTACAAAAGACTGAAATGATGGTGGCCTGTGTTGATGGAAGCACACAGAGGTAGCTCTTTACGTCCCAGTGCTGGCCATTGGGAGAAGCATACCGGAAGTGGAGTGGAGAAGCCTAACTGGAAGAAGAGGGCTTTCGGACACTTCTAAAGAAACAAAAAAAAAACGAGACGTCAGTATTTTTCCGGAAATATTGTTCATGCAAAGGGAAATGTTTTCCCTTTTACCATTTTTTTTTTCTTCATATAAACGTCTGACCACTCAAAGCCTGGATAAGAACAAACTGAAACAATAATGCAGATTTGGAATTAGCATGAACTTGGAATATGGACAACCCCCTTTATTTGAGTGTCATAATGATGGGACGCAAGCCAAGAATGAGCCAAAGACCACAGAGCTTCTCACGGAGGAGTAGAGCGATCGAAAATATTCATTGTTTTCTCATGTTTTGTATATCCAGAGAAATAATTGAGTTTCGTATTAATTTATGTAGCATCAGCTTAGTGGGTTTTATTCTCACTGTCTCATGGTTTTACAAGACTGTGTGCTGTACCTGGATTTAACCTGGAAATGCAGTACAGAACACACACGTACCCCTTTACCGCCGAAATGGTGCTGGTGCCTGTGATGGGACACCTGTGGAAATGAACAGAGCGGTTCCAGATTGGGCCCCGGCACCCTGACAGCGGAAAACGGCGGCATCCGATACTGTTTACCAAACCCACTGACTCACTTCCATTCAGAAATGCTGTGTTGTTTTTGTACATTCATTGTTTAAAGAGTTAGTAAATTATTAGTTTTGCTGCAGAACAAATTACTGTATATAGTGAGCAAAAAATGTTTACTGTGTGATGGAGAGAGAGGAAATGAGACGTGAGAGAGGAGAAACTCGTTGGATTAATGTGTTGAAGTGTAGATGGAAAGGGAAATTGGATTATTGGATAAATACACACATTTCCTCCCCAAGTGTGTGTGGAGCTGTGATGGTATGTCCTGGCACGGTGGGTCAGATCAGCACCTTTAAACTGCCAAGCACAATCAATGAGAAGCACACTCTCACACAACCACTAATGTACACCTGGAAATGAACTTTATAATTAAGAACAGAAGTTTTACTTCATCTAAGCTGTAAATTCAGGAGAATATGTCAACTGATTTGTATCGGCAATTGGACTACACTAAACATTGCAGTTTGCTAAATTATATTTTTAATTTTAATACATTTATGCTGGTACTGATATCAAAACATCAGGGTAGCACATGTGTAATATAACACCGATATTAAAAAAATTATAGAATTAATGATAGAAGACATTTAATATCATTAAATTGAATTATATGAACAGTGTTTGTGTGCAATCCGATGATAGCAATTGAGATATTTGACATTAAATGAACATTTATTTTACATAATATTAAATAAAAATCAACACACACACAAAAGCAGAGACTGATGAATCCCAAAATGGCCAAATGCCGGCTGATATACTGGTCTGTCACTACAATATAAGCTTAGCTATTTTGTTGAAAATCGACATATACTATCAGGAACATTTAGTGTGGGAATACTGGACCAGGCTTACACACATTAATAACACTAATCAGCTAAAGCACTATGAACGAACACCACACACACTGACTCTGACATGATGTAGCCGTTTAAGCTCAATTCCGGACAGTTGTTCGTACGACTGGCACCGCTGTATACGATTAACGTTGGGTCACTTTGATTCATTTTTCCATTTTGTTTTTCTTTTTTTATTCTCGTATTCTTATTTTGTACATGTATTGTGTAAAATGTATATTATGTATATAAAGAGGATTATATAAAAAAAAAGACCTTTGATAAAAAAACAAACAGTTAATGTGAAGATTCTTATGTGAAAATAAAGGATATTTTTTGAAAATGCGATTGTAGCCGACCTTGTTTTTATATATATAAGCAGTTGTCCTGCTAACATTTATTGCAGTGCTTTCAAGATTTTATTCCTTAAAGTCACCATGGAATTTTATGGAATATTGCAGTATTTATTATAAATGATTTTGTGCACATAATTCTTTTTTTTTAAATTCATTAGTTCTTTTAATATTTACTCCAAATAACTTCCCCTCCCTTTTGCAGCAACATGTCTTCTCAGACGACGCGTTTAGTGGCTTGAGGGGGCGGGGCAACCTGTCACTCACATGAGATCGACCAATAGCAAACCACAACCATCCAATCAATTCCGAATGGACAAAATCAAGTCCCGTCCTACATTTTCTCTTGTTCGAGAGTAGTGTCACAATAGGGAAGAAAATACTATCGCAACTTTCCCTTCATCTCAACTTAAACAATAACAATCTTATTATATTGTATATATTGACTACTCAGCATCCAGGACCAAAACTATCTGAGCTCATTTAGAACAATGATAAGTCAGAGCGAAAGCACATATTGTCCTGCTCGTGTGTCAATAGGATGAAGTATTTTGTCTCTCAGGGTTTATGATTCACCGGTGACAGGAAAAAAATCACAATGGTCGGAGGTCAGAGGCATCAGTTTGACCGTATGAGTGTGTGTGTGTGTCTCAGGAGGGTGGCTCTTCCCTTTGTATTCTGGCTAAACTTGGAGCTTTGCCAGACGGCTCAGTAAACACAGACACACACCTCTTCTGTTATTGTTTGCCATTTTAGAAGCTCTCATTCGCTTCATTCCAATGTTGTGCATGTGCGCATCAAGCTCAAACTATTTAAATATTTGTTTGCCATGAAAAAATGACAAACAAATATATTTCTAGGATTTATGGGAAAATTTGTTTGAAACATTTGGTCCTTAAGCTACTCCCTACTGAATGACTGGTTAATTGAGCTATTTTGGCAGCTCTTTTCCTCAGTTATAATTTGTATAAGTTTTGTCTATGTGATTTTAATGTACATTGTTTGCCAGAAAATTACAAACTCACAGAAATCATACTTGAGTCGCAATATTTGCAAACCTCACAGAAAATGAATAGAAAAAAAATCCTCAGGTTCTAACCTCCTTTCACTGACCATTTGTTGAAACTTTTTTCATGCTGTATTTTATACACTCATGCAGTATCATGACCTTTCCTTTCGTTTTATGACCTATCAATGTCGCCATCTCTTTCTGTATCGCAGCATCTCATTTTCTCACTCTCTCTTCGTTTCTTTCAGCCTCAGTTCTTCGTTTACCTTCCCTAAAGCTCTCTTTTTCTCTCTCCGTCTCTCTGTCTGTCTCTGTCTCCTACACACTATTGTTCCTCCCTTCCTCCTGCTCATCTCCAGAGGCCTTTCTTTTCTTTTCTTTTTTCTTCTCTTTTTATGGCTGTGACCGTAAGAGCAGCTGTCACACTGCAGACTGGTTCCGCAGCTCACACCCTGACCGTGTGTTTTCAGAGCTTTGACCCCACGACTGTAAATCAGCCCCTCTCTTAACCGTTTGACCTCCTCTGAAGAGTTTAGGGAGTTTAAAGGGAATAAGTGGCACTTCACTAAAGGACTTTTGCTTTAAATAGTCATTATTGCTAAAGAGAAACCACAAAGAGTCAGTCGAAATGCCGACAAAATGGGAACAAAACAGGAGCCGGTATGAAAAATCATGTCTGGAGACAAAGAGCTCAGTATGATCTGGAAAAAGGACATTTGTTTAGGTAGAGATACCCAACAAGTTTAGGGGGGGGAATAACAATGTAGGGAATTTATATATATATATATATATATATATATATATATATATATATATATATATATATATATATATATATATATATATATATATATAAATGTAGAACATGTATAATTGATGTATATTTAAAATAAGTTAATATCATTTCAATAATTTATAATATTTTTATCTTTAATGTCTTGTCCTGCAGACTTCCATTTGGTTTCACTTTGAACAGACGAGTCAAAGCTGTTTTTGTGCTAATGGGCAGCATGTAATTCCACAAATTTGTGCATTTTTCTGCAATTGAAATAGATGACGTTCGGCAGTGTCAAAGAGTCTAACAAAACAAGAGAGGCGAGATCTCTCCCTCCTTCCTGCATATTATTCATCTCACTTCTGGGAAAAATGTTGACCTTCTCTTATCAGCTTTGAATGTCTCCTGAAGATTGAGAGTGTTAAGTTGGTCGTGCACATCTGTTTCTGTGCTTTATGATAAATATGTTAAGCTTTTGTCCTTGAGCTACAAATACACTTTGAGAGAAGGTTTGCATTAACACACACACACACACACACACACAACTTTGATCAAGAAATATGCTTAGCACAGTTTATCCTCGTGCAAGTTGGGGCAAATACTGTGGCTTTGTATCCCATTTCTGTTATTCATCTGATAAGACAAACACCATCCATTAGATTATGAAAACACTTTGTCTAGTCATATTTAAAAAGGTCCTGTTAAACTGTACAGTTTGCTGCATTACATTTTTTAAGTATAATCAACTTGGATGTTTGTCATTTCAACTTAAATAGCATTAAATCGACTTTAAAAATTTAGTTAAATATTGTATAACTCATCAAAATAAGCAATGTTAAAACATAAGTTGTTGTATCTTATTGATCATTTAACTTTCTACAGTGTATGCTTTTTTTACATTTGCAACTTTCTTTAGTGTGTAAAATAGTAGAAAGGTCTGCAAAGTTACAAACTACTAGATTAGTTCCAAAGGCAGTTATGATATGTTCTATTTCAAGTGGTGCTCACTGCAGAGCCAAGTGACGTCCAGTTCCCCCTCTCTGGATGTAATGGATGGAGTCTAGTCCAGCTCCACCTCTGTAGACCTAATGGCTGGAGTTATGTTTAGCGATAGATAGGGTTATGGATAGGGTTCAGGTGTGGTTGGGCCGTCTAGCTCCACCCATTACGTCCAACGAATGGGAGTTAGATGTCAAGCTCCATCCATTGGCAGATGAATGAGCCGCCTCTCTTCCATTTACATCGGAAGAGGGATGTAGGAGCTGGGTTGACATCACACCTGAGCTGACTGCGTTCCAGGTTGGAAAACTAAGATGGATCCATCCAGGCAAACCTTGCTAGCTTGCTCTTTCAGAATACAAATACATTAAAAAAGCAGTATTTCTAATACATAATGCCGAAGTATCATGTTCACAGAGATTAGAAGTCCTAATAAACAATATATTACTACTGTTTCATTGCGGTTGATGCGCTGAGCAGCCATATTGGATTCTGAAGGTCCTCCGAGATAGTCGCAATTTCGGCTTGAGGGGGCGTTTCAGAATAAGTTCCAACCGAATTAGGAATTTCCCACTTCCGAAGACAAATGGAATGCACCATTATTCTCTATATCAGTAAGCACGGTTTCTGAACTTCCTGAAACGCCTCGATTGTAGTCTTCATTTTTTTTTCCTGGAATGTACACGTCACAATATTCCCTATTTAAATCATTCTCGTCCAAGGCATACGCAAAAAAAAAAAGAGGTGAGGCCAGGTTATGTTACATTAGTACTGTGTTGAAACTCACGGTTATGGTAAGCGCCGTGACATTTCCGAAACACCCTTAAAGAGGTTGGCCAATCACAACACACTCATCCAGCCAACCAATCAGAGCATATTGCATTTTCAGAAGTAGGGGCTTCATAGAGACTGGAGCTAATTAGTGTGAAGAGTAATTAGCTGGTGAAGTGGATTTCCTTATCGTAGAGTTAACGAAAGTTATCATGACCATTGTAATGTTTGAATGACGGATGTCATAACAAATGTCAGTAGACCGGGAAGATTTTAAAACGAGCAGTTCATTCATAAATCTGTAAAATCTTAACTTCATGCTGTGGAAATACAAACCAGAAGACAGAAGACAGAAGACATAGACGACAGCGCTGAAAAGGGGCGGGGCTACATAAGGTCTATACAATCACAACAGGAATAGTGGATGAAAGTCACAAATTTAACAGGAAGTATATGGTGAAATCAACACAGGCGGTTCATAGGTGTTATGTCTAATATCATATTTGCTCATTCCCATATTCAGTCATCGGTGGAGGAAGCAGGTTGGAGAACAGCAGCAACTTGTCTGGACACAGCATGGGCATCAAGGGGAGAGAAATATGACACAAGTCTTCCTCAGACAGCATATGTCTCATACTGTTATCCAACATGAACAGGGGGATGGAGAGACTCGAAAAGAATGAGGACATTAATATGCAAGCTGAAAAAATTTGCCTTTTATGTGTTTGTTATAAAATGTAGCAGGGATATATTTAAAACTTAAATTAGCATGTGTAATGATGTTGATGTGTACAAGGAAGATATACACCATTCAAAGATTTGGGGGTGTTTTTGAAAGAAGTCTCTTATGTTCACCAATGCTGCATTTATTTGACCTAAAATAGGCAACAGTAAAAACATTAATATTGTAAAATATTATTACAATTTAAAATAACTTTTATATTTTAATATATTTTAAAATGTAATCTATTCCTGTGATGGCAAAGCTGAATTTTCAGCCTCATTGCTCCAGTCTTCAGTGTCACATGATCCTTCAGAAATCATTATAATATGCTAATTTGCTGCTCAAGAAACATTTCTTATTATTATCAATGTTGAAAACAGTAGTGCTGCTTAATATTTTTGTGGAAACCATGTTATATTTGTTTCAGGATTCTTTGATAGATGGTTTAAAATACAACAAAGAGCTATTTTGAAAAGAAAAATAACAACTTGGAATTATTATTGTTAGTGATTTCCCAACTTTTCTGAACATTTTCTTTTGCAGGACTTGGCATGTAAATGAACATTTTTATGTTTAACCTTCACCAATAACTTGTTCAACAAGAATTCTGTTATTTTATGTTCTCAGTGTTAAAAACGAAGGTAAGTGCTGGCCTACAACTACGTCACCTAACCTCGATTTCTCAATCTTTAGATGAATCAAGAGATAGCTGGAGAAATTGGGAAATCAGATTTTTGATTTGGCATTAAAAGTAGACAGCTCAGTGAACCCTGAGTGAACATGGCAGTGTAATATGGTTTCCAAGTCAAACAAAATAAAGCTAGTGGCGTTACAAGTAATATGTCTCTGTGAGCATTGAGTAAAATCTGGATTTCTAAGGTTTTTGTTTGAATTCATTGGGGATTGAGAGCAAGCAAATATGTTGAAAAAAAAAATAACTTAATTATTTTTCATTGTTGAATGGGTTATCCTATTTCAAAGACTCAGAGCCAAACCCAGAGAAATACTACACCAGTCCAACAATATCAGAAATATGAATACATAAACCCCATAATTATTATCAAGCCATTTAAACAACAAAGACTGTCAAGCCGCTTCTCAGAATGGGGTCGAGGGCCGCTACATCTCGATTTTAGCTCGGCTTGATGGATTGGGCATAAATTCTTGTTCAGACAATGAAAATGTGATTGAATTTCAAGCTATGCTTGGCATACATTTCAGGAGAAATCCACCACGATGCTATTTCTGAAAGCATCAGACCAAACTGCTGAGTTTGATACGGACAATTTTCTTACAGAGCTGACGATTTTACACATCTGTTCAACCATTCATTCTGCATGTTTGCTGGCAAAACAAAATAAAGCAAAAGCTTCGATTAAGAGGTGAAAATAAGACTCACAGAGTCACTCAAGCCAAAACCATAAACGCTACCAAGATTTTGATCGGACAATTTAATAAGCTATTGAAGCGAACATGTAATACAAACTCTTGTGGTGAACACCAACGTCTCGGAAAAATGGCATTTATCGATTTTACAGGACGTATTATCTTCTACATAGCCTACTCTTGGATGGAAGTACCTACTGGTTTCTGTCCTAATAAAGGCATATTTGGATAGTGACTTATGGTCAGAGAGAAAGAGAGCTGGAATTGTACCGTGGACGTGGTCTCACATTCTTTGACAAACACACCTTGCTAGCACATGTTACTGAAACAGTTAGCTAATTATCTTAAACAATACGGTTTACATTCACTGACGTATACCTTCAGAGGAGGTAAAGTTTTCAGGCATTACTCTACACACTTCCACTCATTTTCCCATCTTTTTTACATTCGTATTTATTTTAACAAGGCCATAGAGAACGTTTGGCAGCTGGCACTCCAGATAGTATTTCTCTTTGTTCATATGTTGGCAGCACACGACTCAGACATTTTTAGACGTTCAGACGTTTGGTGTACTTGGAGTTTTACTGAATGTCATTTCAAGTCAACATGGAACCCAAATTGATGCCATTTACTTTATTGATACACATTCCTGGTTTTCTTGTGTATGATTCATCAGTGCGTGTTATTCCAAAAGAAAAATAATGTTTGTCTTCTTTTTTTTTCTCATCAAAATGTAAGTCACAAATTTCCTTTTCCTGACATAATTTTGGCTGCGTAGGCCATTGGAAAATGTTAACTGATTATTATTTTTTCATAGCCTTTTTTTCTTTAAGTTTGTATCACCACTGTATCTGAGACAATATTTATGTATAATTATATTTTACAAAAACACAGTGTTGGGTAACACATTACAATGTGAGCTACGTAATCAGGTTACTTTTACAGTTTGTTTTGTTTTTTAAAATAACGGATTACTTTTAAATTGAATACAAAATACCTGAGTTACTTTTTGCCCAACATGCCCCCATGTTGAGAGAAGTCGAGTGTAAATGCAGAGGCGTTCTGGGCATCTCACAACAACATATTCAGTATTCCTCAAAATGAAAACAGTGAAATGCAGAATCACAATATTACTGCAATGATGAAATGTGAACTACATTTACATTTAGCCTAGTCATTTAGCAGACGCTTTTATCCAAAGCGACTTACAACTGAGGACTACAGCAAGTCATCGTGAAGAGGCAAAAATAACGCAAGTGCTCAAAATACAAAGTTCAGGCATTGCTCCGAGTAGCATAAGCCAAACAAGGGAGGATTAAAGGAAAATGTTTTTTTTTTTTTTTTTTTTTATGTCAAGTGCTCACGGAAGAGATGAGTTTTCAGTTGTCTTTTGAATGTAGTTAGGGATTCTCCATTACACTGAACTTCACAAATATACTTGATGTACTTAATATCACTTTATTAATCAATGTATTTGCTGCTGATAATACAATGCAACCATACTAATACGCAAAAATGACTTTAGATAAACATCACATTTGTGTTGATTTTTTAAAAATTATTATTATTGCTGAAGTAAGAGTGTTGAACTTTCTTCTGTGCGTCTGATTCTTCTGGAATCCAGAATGGCAGCACATCTGAAATGTTTCTTTAAGCTGTGCCCTCTACAGGATTGAATTTGCATTTCCTTCACCCTGAGTTTTTTAATTTAACAAAAATGTAACTTTTTTTGTTACTTAAAAACATTAAAAACAAGCAAGCCCAGCAGAGAAAATATGAAAATTTAATTTTGTGTACATAACTTTACATAAAAAGTAGGCTAACACAATAAGTTACTTTATAGGGAGTAATGAAATATTGTAATTTAAGTAACTTTCCCGAACACTGCACACAAAAATTAGTATATTGTGGTATATAATTAAAAACTTATTTTTTTTAATTATTGGTATTATTGGTATTATTGGTTTTTTATTAGACTTGGTAAAAGCCAGGGGATAATAGGACGACTTTAAATTAAACACCATTTTATGATCAAATACAATAACATTCATACATTTCTATGTGACTTAAGTGTCCAGATTCTTTTTTAGGTCACTGTTGGTTTGAGTTATAACCATGTATTCAATCTAAAATGAGGCACATATAGTTCATTCTCCCAACAATAACAAACCAGAAGAAGTATCATGTTGCATAATAGACAAAATGTGAAGTATGGTGCATAAAGGTCTCCTGACGTACAACAGCAGCATGACCTGTCTTACATTTCACAAAATGTGGCGTCTCTAACCCCTAAAGGCAGTTGAAACAGGTCAGCTGAGACAAATGTGCTTGTTTTTTTTTAAGCCATGTTGTACAAAATGTTACTTTCATTGCCAATCAGTCTTTGAAATCCAACACTCGAAATAACTATTACAAATTATGTTTACTAGCATCTAAAAGCTGTTGGACTTTATACATTCTCTTAAATTAAAGAAAGAATTTTTAAATTTTTAAACTCAAAAAAGGAAGATTTACTCGCCCTCATGTCGTTCTAAATCTGTATTTTCATTCTTTATTGGAGCACAAAATTATTATTATTTTTTTTACTTGTGTGCTTTAAACATGCCCAGACTGACAATGCCTACATTTCGAAGAAAGATGTATTGATCTGGACCAGAAAATTGCAGTGGAGCAGTACATTTTCTTTCTTGCTTCTCAATAATGGGTCATTGAATCATCAATAAATGAATCTTTCTTCATTCAGGCACATATATTCAAAACTCTTAACACTGTGATTTTGCTTTAAGCTGCATCTCGAAGCATGAACGTGTTGTTAATCAATTTGTGGTTTCAGAGAAAAAATGCCGATGCTGTTCTCTCATATGGGTTTGTGAAAAACAGGCCTTAACTAACAACAGCTTGTAAGAGGCTGCAGGGGGTGACATCACATCAGAGCTTTGAACAGGAGCCAATCAGCAGTCAGGCGGAGCCTCCTCGTATGAGAAAGTGCAAACTTATTAAAAAATATACTTTTTTCTTGTTCTAAAGACAGGTATAGGCCTGCTCAAAGGGGCTATAAGGGGCCTAAAAATTGAGGTTACAGCAGCCTACTTTAAGCCAGAAGAGAACGAATGAGTTTTGCTTGCCAAAAGCACCAGATTAATTCAGCACTATATACAGCGCCCGTGTGCACTTAGTGGCTTTGGGATTAGTGTTTTAAGAGCCAACACATGGACCTGGATCACATTTCAGAATTGATGTGCACAGAACTTCATTTTTTGAGACCAACATTTAAAGTCACCATGACATCAAAATGGACAATTCGTGTTATTTTGTGGAATATTGCGGTATTATCCGTGCACATCATTATTTTTCACAATTCACCTGCTCTCATAATATTTGATTTAATCCTCTCTTCTCTGGTGAGGTGTTTACTGGCTGAGGGCGGGACAACCTGTCACTCACACGATCGACCAATAGCAAACCACAACCATCCAATCAATTCCTGACAAAGAAAATCAAGTCCCACTTTACTTTTTTTTCCTCGAGGATCTGTTTCACTCGAATGCACATCACATTAGAAAGAAAAGACTTGGGCTGCATACGAAATCGCATACATCCCTACTATATCGTAGACGAACAACAGTATGCGACTGAGGAAGTATGTCCAAATGCACAGTTAAAGAGCAAGTACGTGGATGACCTACTACTTCCGGCGAGATTATTAAGTGTTTATTTGATGGACACTTTACTATACCATGAGGCCGCAGGGGAGGATTTATGAATGGAAGTGAAGCGATGCTGTTAGGTCACATGATAATGACAACATGGCCAATGTAGTACGCCCGGATTACTTTCATACTATATAGATAGAACATACTTTTTTAGTGGTCTCAAAGTAATTACTTATTCAAAATAAGTACCTACTAAGCGACAGGGTATACAATTGCCCTTCACAACTTCTGTTTTATGCCAACTTTAATGAGAAGACAGTGTCGGAAAGGTTACTTTGGAATAGTAATATGTTACAAATTACAATATACCCTATTTAAAATGTAATAAGTAGTGTAAATAACTGTATTACTAATGTAACTGATTACATTTGATTACTTTTCTAAATTTCTAATGAATGTTTTCAACTGTTAACCATTTTCAAACATTTAAACCAGGCAGGGTTAACCTCACAGTAGTCCTCAACACTTACTGTCAGACTTTCAAAATCCTTCACTTGAATTAAGATATAATAATTACATTTTAAAGCAAACCACAACAAAATCAGACTTTAGCAGCTATTTTTTACTTTGAGATTGTTCTGAGGTTAAATACAGATTTAAAATCATAACAAGAAATAGCTATGATACTGTTTTTGAAATCAAATCTTTGCAAAGCTATGACAGGAAACACTGGAAATTCAAACAAGAGAACCAAAGAAGAGCATCGCTTTACTAAACGGCCTTTAGATGGCAGGTGTCGTGCACAAAAACAGGCAAAGCAACAAACTAATATTATTCAACATACCTAGCTTTTTACAGAACATATTTAGATGTAACCCCATTTGTAATCATTAACATTTTCATTAACTGTAATTTAATGACACATTTTTTTCTCAGTAACTGTATGGATTGCAGTTACATTTACTTTGTAATTCAATTAAGTAACAACGTTACATGTAACTAGTTACTCCCCGACACTGTGAGAAGAGCAACAGAGCATGAATTAAACACAGTCAAGAATTAATCAGTCTGTATTTTGTATCAAAGTCACATTTTGTATCAAACATACATTTTCAACATGTGGAATGTCTTATGAGGAAAAACAGTTTCATCTGTGCATTATTTTCAAAACACAAGCATGTCACTTTATTTAATAGCACATAATTAAATGGTTTGACCCATACTGTGCTTTAAATTACTTGGATTTAATTTACAAATTTAAACCCTAATTTAATTTATGGTAAAAGGGACAACAGTGTGTGAGCCTCAACTCAACCAATTTTACATCAAAATTCGAATCCACATCTTTTAACGCTACCCTTGTTCAAGCGTGAATCAACATGGTGGGTTTGTTTCTAAGTCTGACTCAGAATTCTGACTCTGTTAAAAACATCAGGGTCAAAAAAAGACATATTCATTCCCAGGCCAATGCAAATACACACACACTCTGGACTAGAGGTTGTACAAAAATAGCACTGCTCTCCATTGACAATACATGAATGTGCCTGTAATGTTCTAAATAAGCCTGTCCTGAAGCTGGAAATAGATCATGCACAGGTGTTTAGGCTATAAACCATCATTTACATCATGTTGAAATAAAGACTTGAACCAAGCTGGGCAGCTTTGAGTGCATATGCATATTATAGCGCAGCCCTCCATAGAATTAGCCTAGTGTCAATGTGGAGGAAATGGCGGGCACAAAGTAAACAGAAACAATGAGACTTGCATTTGTATATGAAGAAAAAACAGGAGCTGCATTTAGTTCTCACATCTTCAGTCCCTTCTTCTTCAACTCCGCTTTGGCTTCCTTTATTTGTGCTTGCAGCTCCTTGGCTGCGTCCTCACAGTCATTAAACGTGGCCACACGGTAGCCGACAGTTGCCAGTGAATAACAGCCGAACGCCACCAGCAGATACACAGGCATCGGCCACGCCAGCTCTCTGTACTGGGCAGGCAGCTGCAAATCCAGAAGGTCAAAGGTAACGAGTCCCCATGCCATGCCTATCAGCGAACAACCAAGAAGCCACTCCAGAAGCTTGGTCATGGTTCGGAGGATTGTGGGATGGAGGAGGGCAAAATTATAACCGAAGAATCCACCTATGAGGAGAAATATGATTCTATGAGGTTAGACAATACTGTTTAACATATATTATTTTAGAAGACACACACTGGTTGTCTTTATTGATTTCAAAGTGGCCATTTAGAGTTGGCCATACATAGAACACTGTATGAATGTTTTACATTAAAAATAAAAATATACTTATTAATATGCTTAGCAGCTATATTGCGTTACATTATAAAGAAACTATTTCTTCCAGTGCATTTGATTAAAACTGACACTATCAATTTACATGGCTAGTGCTGGAGACAGAAGAAATTGAAAGATAAAGAAATGAATATTACAGAAAAACCATGAAATACACTGGCGTTCTTTAAAAATATCCACTGATCCTCACTCGAATTGAACTGCTAGCATGAATGCTAATGATAACAGGTAGTTACAATGAAATCTGACAGCCAACGCAACACAGAGGTAATCTTTTAACTTAGTAACAATGATCAGCTCCTGAAAATTAAATAAGTATAATGAAAATGCACTGATAATATACAAATAAACCTCTCACCCGCTGTCCAAAGCCAGCTCACCACTTTCAAAATAACGCACGTTGATGACGTAGGTGCCGAAAAGCATTGTGGAACATGTAGTGTACGTAAGAAAAAAAAAAAAAAAAAAAAAAAAAAATGTAGTGTACGTAAGAATCATGCACAACAAACACTACAGGACCATATTCGACTAATTTAAACCATGTTTCAGTATTTTTATAACTGTCTGTTTATCTCTTAAATATTAAATTAAAGAAAAATAAAGAAACCCAAGTTTATTTTATTGTTTGTATTTTGTACAGTTAATTTTTTTGTAACAGTTTAAGAGATTGGGAAATGGCTTTTATTTTATTTATTTATTTAAACAGTTAGTTAGTTAGTTAGTTAGTTAGTTAGTTAGTTAGTTAGTTAGTTAGTTAGTTAGTTAGTCAGTCAGTCAGCCTTAAAATATAAAATATCCTAAACATCTCTTAACCCCTCGTGTCGTTTTAAAGAGATGTATTTTAAAACAGTCTGTTGTCCCTTTAAATATATATATTTTTTTAAAGTGTATGTTTCGTGCTGAACTGTTTTTGGATATTTGACATTTTTATTTATTTATTTATTTAGCCTATTTGATTGATTGACAGGTTTTTGTTTAAATTACCTTAAATAATATCAATCCAATCAATTAATACATAGTATGTGGTCTATTAAAGGGATAGTTGACCCAAAAATGAAATTTCTGTACTCACCCTCATGTCGTTCCAAACCCGTGAGACCTTTGTTCATCTTCGAATGTTGGTTTTGTTATTTTTATTTTTTATGTAGGCTATATTTGAAAGTTATTTTTTGATGAAATCTGAGAGCTTTCTGTTCCTCCATTAGGAAACTCAATATGAAGCAACACTTTATTTACAACAATATTGAAGGAGGAGCACCACAACGCATGCGTGTTGTGTTGACTCGAGAGCTGACATAGTTCCCTGGTGTGAAGGCGCTTTGGATAATATTATTTACAAATAAAGTTGTCTTATTGTGCAAAAAAAGCACTTGTGTCGCTTCATAAAATTAAAGTTAAACCACTGGGTTAGGCTACTTTAATTATGTCTTTTAATTCCAAATGTTGGACCTTGAATGTGGTAGTTGCTTAGCTGTCAATGGAGGGACAAAAAGCTCTCGGATTTCATATAAAATATCTTCATTTGTGTTCCGAAGATGATTGAAAGTCTTACGGGTTTGGAACGACACGAGGGTGAGTAATTAATGACAGATTTTTCCTTTTTGTGTGAACTAACTCTTTAAAGCACGTTTTCCTCGAGTGGGATGCACTGGTTTATCTGTATCCCTGGCAGGAAATGAAACGCCTGCGCGGTATCAGTCTGAAGCTGTGTTCGTCGCTGTCTCTCTGGCTGTTGGCGCAGTTCAGTGTCTTGTGGATGCCGCGGGTGCCATCCGCCCATTCAGCACGGAGAACAGAAGCGAGTCCATGACCCATCACACCTCCTCACCAGCCAAGAAGAAGGTATATAAACATCAGACACAGACAGCACTGCGGCTCCTGAAAAACATCACCCTCACAGCAAACGCGAGGTTATTCTTAGTGATGTTTACACTTGTGAGCGACTGCTTCTTTCAATGCTGCAAGTGCTTGTAAAAAAGAAATGTAGCCAAGGATGGCATTTGTGTGGGGGTTTGGCACCTTTCAGTCAACTGTTTTGTTCAGCACTACCTTCATTTCATTAAACCAACTATATTTACCAAATATTTAAGAGCATAAATGATTATGCAAATAAGCCTAGGCTAAATGTGGAATAATTGGTGCAAAAGGCATAGGCTATCACTTTGTAGTTCTAGCCCAGTAATGTATTATAACGTCCTATCTATCTATCTATCTATCTATCTATCTATCTATCTATCTATCTATATCTGTGGGGACCGTAAGGGCTGTGATTCTTTTGGTAATCTGTGATTCTTTGCTGCCTGGGCGTTTGCGTAGGAGTACGTGTTCAGTGAGCAGAACATACACGAAGCACAGTGGGAAAAAAGCAAGTTGGCCGTTCACAGTGCTCGAGACTGCCAGTCCCCAGTTCTCCAGCTCAGGAAACCTGTGATCCAGCAGAGAGCAGTTGGCAGACACAATAGAACAGGCTGCACTGAGACTGAGGGGGTGATGGAGGGATCGAGGGTGTGAGGAGGACAACACAGAGAACTTAAGAATACGATAAAGGTCGAAAGAGAAAAGAAGGATTGAGGGACAAGACTCTTAAAAACATTTTTTTTTTCTAATTGTAAACTTTGTTTTCAGAATGTGGGAGAGAAAGTATAGAAAATAGTGAAGACTGGCAGCAGAAACAGAATGCAAGGAGGGGCTGTTGGGTTTGGTGGGGAGATCTACAGGTGCAGACTGGTCAGCCGTTGACCTTAATGGTGCATTAAATCCAGATGCTTAAATAGCTTACATGCTTAAACTCTGGTCCCCTGCCACCACCCAGAGAGAAGAGGTGTGTGTGTGTGTGTGTGTGTGTGTGTGTGTGTGTGTGTGTGTGTGTGTGTGTGTGTGTGTGTGTGTGTGTGTGTGTGTGTGTGTGTGTGTGTGTGTGTGTGTGTGTGTGTGTGTGTGTGTGTGTTTGCAAAAAATAGAAAACGCTATACATTTTTTTCCGTTGCACATTTCTGAAATACATTACTTGGACACAGACACCTCTACACACACTTTGGACACAGTCAGATTACTCTAATGTAGACATGCATCTTATTCAGCATTTTTCATCTTTCAGAATTTTCTGTAAAGTGCTTTACAAATAAATGTGAATTGAATTAACTTTTTATAACCATTTAATAGTCTTTACTCTCACTTTTGATCAAATATTCAAATATGTCCTTAAATATGTCCAAATATGTGTGTGTGTGAGTGTGTGTGTGTGTGTGTGTGTGTGTGTGTGTGTGTGTGTGTGTGTGTGTGTGTGTGTGTGTGTGTGTGTGTGTGTGTGTGTGTGTGTGTGTGTGTGTGTGTGTGTGTGTGTGTGTGTGTGTGTGTGTGTGTGTGTGTGTGTGTGTGTGTGTGTGATATATAAGGAGTGAGTCGCCAGTGGTGGAAAATGTCCTTGAAATGATCACTTGAAATGATCACCCAAGCAACAGTAACTAAGCAGGATGTAGGATCACCGGAGGCCTGATGTGTAAAAAAAAAAAATTCTAATATGTAGGAGGAGGCAAAAAGGAAGAAAAATAAGATAAAAGTGAAAATTAATTTAGGGGTTGAAAGGAGAAAGCAATGTAGACACTCCATGGCTCCAATGTGAGTCTCTATAGATGAGGCAGACAAAATATGATTTAAAGGGAACAATTGCAGATAAGTGTGTTTATGAGAGAGAGAGAAAGAGAGGGAGGGAGGAAGACAATAGTGCCTGGCTCGCAAACAGGAACCCTCTGTTTCCTGTGCCTGAGTGAGATCTCAGTCTTACTCTCTCTCACACACACACACACACTCAGATCGAGAGACTGACCATGAAATTACATTGTTTTGTTGTACAAATTCCATGAAGCAATTATGTGATGTATTAAAGGGCAATATACATGCATCACATTAGTGGTGCTTTCTGATGCACCTCTACAGTATTTATCATCGGATTAGGGATTTGTACACACCTGAACTATAATTATTAAAGTCAATTAGAATTTTTTTCTCTTTGCAGTGACATGCACTGATGAATCATTCATGCATTTAAAAGTAGCATCACTTTTGATTTCATTCATGATGTTGACATTACATTACATACAAGATTACAATATTCTATTGACATACATTTTAGAGCACAGTTTGTCACCATTTGCTAAAAGACACACTCGGAAAACCTTAGCAAGCAAAAGACCTGAGGTCCAGCCTAATGACGGCGAGTTTTGCATTGGGCAAACACTTCTCAGATGGTCTATTATGTTTGGCTAATGTTCTTAAATATTCGAACTGATCTAACATACACAGATGTGATTTTGATGGAAAGTATCTACGCTATTCAGAGTCGACCTGGCTGGATCTGTCATCATTTTCCAGTATCTGTGTATGTTGGAGGAATGGTCCCATAATTCTTGTCTTCAGTTTGAAAACCTTTCCTCGGTTATAGACTCGGTCTCGGCCAAATCCTGACACGGACAGTCAAGATGTCTCGGTGACTTAGCAGTGTGTTTTTGATCATTGCTTTGATCTCCTGCAGTGGGTTTTTAGGCATTCTGTTGATAATTCTTCATACAAGTCAAACGCTTCATTAATGAAGACAACTGAGCAAGGGACAGCTGGACTCATAAATATTCACAGTACGGGCGAAATATAAACAGCATAAATTCTAACCTGACGTTCTGTGCCTAAATACAAAGTCAGAAGGTGTATGAGAGCGTAAGCAAGGGATCTGTGCCCTTCCTGTCAAAGTCCACCTGTTTCTGCTTCTGCCGTGGAAAAAGACCAGAGAGACAGAAAGGATGGAAAGAAAGACATATGGAAACAGGAATGTGCTTTTCTCAATCTCCTGTCAGCAGTTCTCTGGTCTATTTTAGAATCCCTCCATGCATCTGTTTCTGCACTATTACAATATTTGTACATCGTAAGCAAAAGTGAATATTATGGGGTGAATGTTTTGCCTTGTATAAATAATATATATAATAAGAATGCTTTCTGAAGGAGCATGTGACACTGAAGACTTCTTTCAAAAACATTCAATAAAGAAAAGAAAACAAAACACAAACAAACCAAAAAAAAGACAAATATTTTTAAAGAAAATTCCAGAAAATTGTAACAAACATAAATAAAATTGAACGCATTGCTGTAATGAATCATAAAGATGTACTGTAACACTGTAAAAAATAAAAACAGATATTGTACTAATAATTTTCTCCCAGGACATTATCCAGTAATTTTACAGAAATTTCTGTTAACCCTAAAACACAACACAATGCAATACGTAATTCAAAATACAGGTAAAACACCTGTAAAAAAAATAAAATTAAAATAAATCAATACGGAACCAATTTGGTTAGCATTTGCCTTAGCAGTGCAGTGCGCTTTCAGACACCCTCCGCCTTCCCCAGCTCCACCTGTATAGATCTGCTACGGGTAATTCATGTACGGTCAATTGTACAGCAGCAGCATATCTTACTTTCTCACAGCAGTGGGTCGTGTATGTATTGGCAGTGGCCTTCATATTACTTCATTTTAATACAATACATTGTGCCATATTTTTTACAGACTTTTTTACTTTGGACTTTACGATTGGCTGACCATCTGAAATCTGATTTTTTACCTTAAAATAATGTTTCTAAAATCGTTTCAGCGGTTCATCAAGTCGTAACAGGGTGATAGGCACTTCTGCCTCCGCTCTGCGGACCTTTATC